>NC_135701.1:11686652-11719149 GCF_964276395.1 Gasterosteus aculeatus
ATTTAGTCTCTGCTGAGTTTGGAGATTAACTTCCCTCTTTGTTGCCATATCATTCTTCCCCCCTTTCCCTTTGCTCACTTTCTCTCCTTTTCCAGACTCAGTTGCTTTGTGCCATTCCCTCAACCTCTTTGATGCTGTCTGCTAGTTTGTGATTACATTTAAATGCTTCCTTGGCGTGACAAGACAGACTTGCTTCCAAAGTTTGATTTTCAGATTCCAAAGCATTAAAAGCATTAAAATTCCAAAGCATTAAAGGTTTACAAGGAGAAATACTTAAAAAAAGCAATGAGCAAGCTGACCTCCTTAGTCAAATTATAGCTTACTTGACAGAAAATCTATCAGCAACTATTTTGAAAATTGTGATGGTTTGTTTTTTCACTAATCAAAACAGTCAATATTAAATGACAATTTAACAAGATTCAGTCACTGAACAAGTTGTTCCATTTAACTAAAGTGGATCACAAAAGATCACATTAGTTCCCCCAGAAACCGGCCTGAAACCGGTCTTACTGACTGATAAACTTGGCAGCATTTTGGCTGACTACTTACTGGCTGACTGACTGAAACGCACGTCCGTTAACTGGCTGGAAGCCCGGAGGGCAGGTTGGCTGAGAGCTGCTGAGGTTCTCCCTCACACGGGACTCGGCTCTTTTCCAATGGACTGTGGCCCCGTGTGATCCGTCGGCCTGCGGTGACAATCAAAACCGAGGCGCAGCGTGTTACACTCACATCACTGAAAAGCACAACTTCAGTCAGGAGAGCAAAGGATCTGATCCACAGACAGAGAGAGACGCAGAAGTGAGGATGAGACAAAAGACTCATTTGAACAAACACTGTGCTCCAAACTCCTGTGAGTACAACACTTTGTACGCTGTGTTTCTGTTAATCGTCGTATTCTTCAGATCTCACGAGCCTTTCATGGAACGACGCAGACTGCAGGACCAAGTGGAACAGCTACTGTAAGTAAGAAGCTCTTTGTTCACTCAGTTTAGTAGTAAAAAAAGTAAAAATGATTATCATATGAAATGGTTTAGAAGTACTATGGGATTGTTAACTACAGCAAATATACTAAAATGTAAAAGTTGTGGGAATTACTTGGTTACCTTCCAATACTGGTAATGACCACGTCATGCCTGCATCCGTCAGATAACATCACTCTTTCTGCTCCTCCTTGTTTTCTCTCTCTGTCCGCTCACTACTTGCAGTATTTGCAGCACACAAGCCATCTGTGTGAGGTCACCTGTCCCCGGCTATCCACACCACAGACTCATGTTCACTTACAAATCAACCAACGTGTCCACTGGATTCGCTCTGGCGGGAAAATGCACCAAACAATCACATTTGTATTTCTTGCATGTGTCTCACTTTTGCTGTTTCTCCTGTCACTCACTCACTCGCAAACAAATATTGGAAGACTTACATCCAGTAAGCTGCGCACACACACACACACACACACACAGACACACACACACATGATTGATTTGCCCCCTCTCCAGTTTTACAACGACTGCTTTGGCAGTTTGGCAAACAGCCGGTGTTTACTGAGCCTGTCGATGGGCTATGTAATCGTATATTTCCACCGAGAGTGTCTGTTAGCAAGGACGCTAATTAGCAAACGATTAAGCTCTCACACAAAAGAGGTTCTTCAGATTAATTGGCGGTAAAGTTAACAAAAGCTCGTGGCTCAGTAAATAGTTTAGCGAGAACAATAGCACACCTTGTCACACTGTGTTTTATGTTTTCAGATGAGTAATTGCTATTGTGTAGACTAAGGACGTATCACTGTTCAACCACGGCTCTCTACAGTGAACAAAGTTACACACGATGACAAGCATGAAGACGCCGCCCGGCTCCAGATCACGTGCTTGAGCAATACTTGGTACGGGCTGCATTGACAAATGTGTACACGAAGCAACAACATGTACAACTAAAACATACGTATTTGGGGAAAATACATTCTTTGGAAGCAGTCTCCGTTGATCCAGGGGCGTCCTGAAACTATTTGCTCCAAACAACAATTTGCAAAAACATCTGTTAATGAAGAGGGCGTCCCAACTAGGGGTTTGTAAATGGTGGAAACAGTTAAAGATCCCACCGACTGGCTACGAAACTGGGAAATTGCTTTCCTGAACTCCAGCAGTGCTTCCGGTCTACACAACTATTTACCTCTGGACCTCGTTGGATCAGCAGTGTAAACAAGACACAACCTACAAACTGGTTATATAGTTTATCTAACGAGAATAAACATGGAAATACTGCAGCCCCAACATCATCCAGATTAGGCTGCGGAATAAATTTGGCATTTAAAGAAAAAAAAAAGTTTGCTGATGCAACAAGAAAGCAAGAGATGAAACCTCCTAATGAGCATGTCTGGTAGCAATGTATGTTTTGCTTCTTTAACAGACATGTACACATGTACAAGCAGTTCTGAAAGTGGGAACCCGGCCGTGCCTTCTCCTCCTCCCCAATGACTCCAAAGATGAATGCTTGTTTGCAAAATAACCTGTTGGTTTTTTACAGGGAATCCACCAACCTTATTGTGTCAACTTCAAGAAGATATTTATTAGAGATTTGTCCCGCTTATGTTTCCGACAAGCAACACACGACACAACAATGACACAAATACTGACACAGTACCAATGTCTATAATAGTGTTAAGAGTTCAAAGTAGGAAGGGACAGACATTTTTGGCATCCAGTAAAAATATGTAAAAATTGGCGCATGTGGCTCAATTACTTCTTCCATATTAAAACTGGTCTATACTAACAGTCACAATAGATTAGACCTCTCTATAAGGGAGAAGAGCATACTCTTTATTGGTTAAGATTATTTTACAGACTGATGCTGATTCCTACAGCAATTAGGCAGCTGTTAAATGGTTTATTACTAAATGGCCTCTGGCACTCAACAGATGTTCAGAAATCATACAGATGAGATCACTTTATGTTGATGACACAGTTACAGGCAGTGATTCCATTAAGAGTAAAACAAGATACGATGTTAACGGTTATGATACAGATCCAAATATAAACCCGAAAAAGACCCTTAGCGGTTGTAATCACCACCAAGTAGTTACAATTTGTCATAATAATTGAAAGGGACAGAAAAAACAAACCACCCTGATCGGACTTTTCCCATGTATTGTATACATCATTTCCATGGTTACCTATGGTGGGGAGAGAAAACAGCATTTCATCCTAGGACGAAGCAAAGAATAAAAGCAGAAGAGACTCCATCACAAATAGATGTATGCACAGCCTTTTTCTAAATTCTGGGCAGGTTTTCCATCGGTAAAATTCCTGATGATCTGAGCTGGGCTGAACGTGCGCTGGGTACTGATGTGACTAACAGAACACTCGCCGGTTGGGCTGTTGCAGAGGACACTGGGTAATAAGGCTGCAGATGACTGAAACCAAAAAAACGAAATGGGAGAGTGGGGATTGGTAATGTTTGTGAGTGCCTGTGTGTGTGTCTGTGTGTGGGTGTGTGTGTGTTCATATGGGGCTGAATGAAATATCTTTTGTTGTCAGGGTGCACCATGCAAAAGGGAAAAAAACGACAGTACATTCGGTATTATTCAGGTGAAAAAATGAGTCTCCTAATGTGTGTGTGTCTAATAATTTTTTCTATGGATAAAGAAAATTAAGTAAGAAAATATGCACTTGCAGCAGTAAAGCCAGCTTCAGCAAAATGTACATAGTGCCTGAATTTTGTCGTTTATATAATTATTTACTTTTATATGCAAAATGTTGTCTCTGTACATCGTGTTAGGATTAACTCACTAACCTTGGGTCACAAATATTTGCATTCTAAAGATAGGGGCGTTGCTATTAAACTGATAATATAATTTATAGCTTTGATTGCATGAATCTTCTTGGACAGATACACTTTTGCTGACTATGTGACGCTGTGTCTGAGACGTTTAATAAAAACTGACTGTATTTTTAATTTCGCAAATGTGTGTCACAATTTACTGTACGTCCCTCCGCTAGACCTACCAGCAATGCTTCGCCAGGACTTATGTCTCCGAACTCTGAACTCACGCCTGGAGAAACACATAATGCCACAAAGTGGGCAATCTGAAACAATTGGTTGGGTCGAGGGATTAAAACAAAGCTTTGGTTAAAGTTAGAAAAAAGGGTTGTTTGTGTCAAAATAATAACAAAACAACATAACGTAACTAGCGTGAAAAAAATAGCACCCCCCCCCCCCCCCCCAATAGAGGACTTTCTTACATCAATGTGATTTTATGATAGCCTAACAAAAGAAGCAGTGTTGTGCCTTATCATGCACTCATTCTCACTCAGGAATGTCAGAAGCTTTAGTGGCTCGGCCCGAAGAGGCTTTAACTCGGGTTAAATTGTCCTCTATCTGGGTATACCTCTCAACCCTACCCCTTCTCTAAGCCTAGATGATGGATGGTCCTGCAACAAGGTCAGGACACAGGTTGGGTAGCAATATTAACTACCCTCTTCCACCGGTAGACTGTCAGATCCTTTGCGTCTGGAAGCCTCCCGTTGGCCCCCGATGTAAACAACTGCAGGAGCAGCGGCTGTTAGGTGAGAGACAGGACATGAAAAGGGCCCCAAACATGTGGACAAAATATACATCAGAGGAAGTTTCCTGGGGAAAAAAAGGCGTCTACATGTTTCATTACAACCGGGCTTTTATGGTGTTTCAGTGCCTCATAATGCGATCAAGCTGCATTCCCCTTAAACAGGAAATGAGAGTTGAGTTGAGTGAGACTCGGGAGTACAGTTGTTCAAGGGGTCTCTTTCCTCCCTGAGTCACAGAGTGGCGTTCAGAGAGGAGATTAACTGGATTTGATTGCAAGGATCTCTGTCAGGCTGGAAGAATTGTTTTGAAACAGCTCGGGGCGAACATTTGACCCAGCTTTGACAGACAACTCTTTAATTCTGCCTGTGACGGGTTTGAGATTAGCCGAGCAAGGTTTTTGGATTTACATTTCTTAATGTGTAGGGAAATGTCCACATTGAGAACCTGGAAAACCCTCCAGTTTCTCCATAAACATGATCGGATGATGATCTATGATCTGGATTGACATGACATACAGATACAGATATTTGCAGTTCCTGTTAATGAACCGTATTCAGACTCTTCCTCACGGTGGCACTGGATTCATTAAGATTATTGTCACCTTGAGGTGGACTTTTGGCCAATATCTTTCCTTATGGCCGAAATACCTACACACAATATATGATTTTCCCCTGCAGCCTCGTACGCACATACGTATAGTGCGTATATAGGAGGCTGAAGGGGATAGACATACACTCTACGTGTATATGGAGATAAATACCAGCTACCAACATTCTGTACAAAGCTTACAGTATAGCTGGCTGAAAATCTTGCTTTTCCTTTAGAGTGCCTGTGTCTTCATGCTCCACTGGCTGCCTTTATAAGAGAGAGTGTTGCTCTGTTCCTTGCCGAGGTCTTTGGAAGGTGAACGGTAATTGCTGAGGGAGGATTTAGCCTGACAACGGAACAAAGCACCCCTTTTGTCTTACTACGGCAACTGTTATACTGTGAGATGGAGCACTACTCCAGACATGAACTTAGACATGAATGTGTCATGTGGGTTGGCGGGTACATTTCGCGCGACGCCTCGGTGTTTGTGTGTCAACCACAGGGAGAGAGACAGACTGATGGACAGGTTGATTTGTAGACTGCATTAAAAGGCTCCGTGCTGTTACTGACTCATTAGCTGTAGCGTTGGCCCTGTGGTAATGACATCATGGTGGCAGTATTAGCTTTTAAAGTCTGACCGCGGGGGGAGCGAACTGTGCTGCTCTTTTGAAAAAGGATTGTTTCCCTGTGACTTCATCATGTGGTAAACTTTCAGGAAAACCCCAAACAGGTCCTCTCCTATTGTTTTACTCTCAGTTATTGCATGAACAGGCTGTTAATTGAATTAGCATACAGTCTCGGACTCAGACAGAGGCTCGTTCTTGCACACATACACACAGAATAATATGCAAAAAGATGACAATCCAAGCTCTTATCACATTCTGCAGAGCAAACATATGCATTGGAAAGACAACGGTCTTACATATATGTGAAAAGGGCAGAAGAAGAAAGGAGGATGTGATTATTTTGATGGTATAAGATGAACATGAGTGTTCATCAGTCAGAGGGTGACAAAGATCTTGGCTCTGCCAGGTTGTCGGTTCTTTCGTCAGAGCCCCCTCAGTCAAGACTGGCATTGTTGGTGAAGAAGAAAGCTATCAGAGGATCTGCACAAGATTAGCACAGCCAACAGTTCCCTCTCTGGCTTCCTGTTCGGCCGCAGGAATTCTTTTAGTAACAACAGCATAAATCGGAAATAGTTTACCCTTTGCTCTTAGCATGTTCCTCATTGAAAGCTTTATTCTGGCCATGCGATGGGTGTGCGTGTCTGCATTTGCGAGATAGTGCACCTCTGTGTCTGTCCTTATCTTGCATTCTGCCACAGTTGTATTTTGGATAGGAAGCTATGTTGCATGCTGAAGGACCTCCTAATGCTTGTTTCATACTGCCGTTGGTTTGTATTCTAGCTCCTCAGCCATTGCTCTTTGGGCTTCTATTGCTCCCGCTTCATTTAGCCGTTGCTATTTTGGCAGACAGCTCGTTGAGTTTAATTTGGTTTTTGGCAAGATTGTATAATGCGTAATAATTTTACATCTTCGAACCGTTTGCCTAGCGTACATCACCTCCCGTTTTTTGGTTTCAATAGAGTGCGAATCCATTCGCACAATACATTCCAATGTCCCGTCCTCTAAATCTTTCTTATGAGCAGCTATTTATTTTTTGTTCGATAATAGCAGTGCACGTATTCTCTCGTTGCCTCTGTTTACCGTATTTTTCCCTGTCACTTTTTTTCTGCCTTGCTGTTCCTCCTCCATCTCCCTTCTCATTCAGTTTCCCCACTTGTTCCCCCAATACGCCTCTTCTTCCCCTTCTCCTTTCCCTCCATCTGAATTGCAAATTGTGGCAGTGTGCAGTGCCAGAGTAGCTCCTCAATGTCATAAGAGCTGACCCTGTAGATTAACCAGAAGAGAGAGAGGGGATGTGTAGAAACTACAGATCAATAACGCGGCTTATCCTCTGTGTTCTTTTACTTCACTTTGAATTCAGAGCTGATAAGCTGAAATGTCAACTCCTGTTCAACAAACAATGAAGTTATAATTTGGTGACACAGTGAAAATATGAATTGTTATCCAAACATTGAAGAGTGTTTAATACTGAGAAAATACTCTGTTTGAGCGTGTACAAAGAATTGTTTGTTACATGTTGCACACACCAGCTGCCTCGATATGGATGCTGATGAGGGCTGCCAAAGACAATCACATAATAAGAGGAAATATTTTCCTTTTATATATACACAAACATTAAGAAGAAACAAATCAGATGTTAATTAGAGAAGTTGTCATCTGGATGCAACTCCACCAGAACTAGACACGACTGGTCAAAGTACCAACCGCTGACAGCAGGATGATCCAATTAACAAAGAGATGCAATATGTAGATAAAGAGATAGTGTGTGTGTGTGTGTGTGTGTGTGTGTGTGTGTGTGTGTGTGTGTGTGTGCGTGTGTGTGTGTGTGTGTGTGTGTGTGTGTGTGTGTGTGTGTCTGCAGTCATTGTACTGTGAAAGGTCGGTTTACTGAGTTGGCAGGCAAAGTAAAGTTCCCGTGAGCTCCACTAAACCTGAAAGGTGCCCTTATCAGAGAAGGCAGAAGCCAAAGCCAGGTACAAATGGTCATGTGTTTGAGTGGCACACACACACATTAATGTCCAACACGTAGATCCCCATCAACAGATTATGTTGCTCAGGCTCTCTCACTTAAAGCAGAATGAGGCAAACACTCATCAGGAATCAGGTTTCCGCATTTACCTCAACCAACCTTTCACAAAACGCTGGTATACCCACACGATATCTCTCAGGAGCTGACGTTGTCACAGATTTTGACAAGATTTGTGTTCTCCCCGTGTCTGCGTGGGTTCTCTCCGGGTTCTCCGGCTTCCTCCCACAGTCCAAAGACATGCTCTGGGGATCAGGTTAATTGGGGACTTCAAATTGCCCGTAGATGTGTGAATGTGAGTGTGAATGGTTGTGTGTCTCTGTGTAGCCCTGCGATTGGCTGGCGACCAATCCAGGATGTACCCTGTCTATCGCCTTAAGCTGGCTGGGATGGACTCCAGCCCCCCGCGACCCTGTGTGCAGGATAAGCAGTTTGACATTGGATGGTTGTTAAAGTATTATTATTATATTATTACAAGTATTACCCCATAGTGTTTCATTTCAATTTGTCAAATGTTTTTTGTTCCTTTCTCTGGGATCTTTAAATTAATAGACATGATATAAACTGTTATGGTACATTATAATAATGAAATAGACTTTCCACAAGTGTCACATGTAATCCTCTACAACATCAGTGAAATACAGATGTGAACGCTCTGGGTCTCCATTTATCAACGTTACAAGACAGACTTTCCACTGTTTATAGGCCTCAATTCTAATATAAGACTCGAGTCTTTGTGTATAGCTAATGGACAGTCAACGCATACCAGATGATGATGATTAAAGTTTGTTGATTGAAGCGACATCTGCTTTTGAGTGGTTTCTGTTTCAAAATGCAGTTGAAGAGCTACATCAAGATTTTGATCTAAATGTCACAAACTGTCTTCTCAAACATTCAACTTGATAGAGTTCCACATGTAAACACATCTGATTGAAAGTGAAACATAAAACAAGTGATGGAGGTTTTTCCAAATTTGTACTGGACGTTGGGTGGAATGAAGATGGTTTCCCGTGTACGGTGTGTTTCAACACACAGAGCAGCGCTGCCCAACGGTGAGTCTAGTAATGCACAGTTTCCATACATCTCTAAAAGTCCAAACATAATCTCTGACAAGTATTTTGCCTCAGTGTGCCACAAAGACAATCTCCTACTTTGGAGGAAACTGCTGGCAGGTCCATTCTCCTTTTAAATAGAGCTGGTATGAAGGAACTGTTTTGACAGGTATTTATAAGCATTTTATGGATGTATTGTGTACGTTGAACCTACCAATGTGCTGTTAAAGGACTTGGTATTTAAGCAACACAAAACATAATTTTTAAAATGCCATTATGAAGCTCATTGTTGTAAGATAATGGATCCCTATCTCAATGAAACAAGACATGAGGGTTTGTAATGACAAATTAAGTTGTCAGTCTTTGTACGCCCTGAAGTGCAGAATAAAGTATTTAGTGCCATCTAGTGGTTGAACACTTACAGGGTCGAATCACCCAAGTTACAGAAATCATACTGACACCAAGGAATGCTTTTAGCTTTAGTTTTCTTTTCATACTTGTTTCTACAAATAAATGGTGTCATAAAAATTCATGACAGGATGGTATATACCTACAGTGGCGCATGGAGTGGAGAGGGTGTGCCGGAACCGCAAGGTTGGCGGTTTGAGCCCCAGCTGCATCCTGTCCCAAGTCAAAGTGTCCCTGAGCAAGACACCTAACCTGGGCATAAATGTAAAAAAGCCATGGGTTAAAGATGCAATGTAAGTCGCTTTGGATAAAGCTAAATGTCAGCTAAATGACCTCTAATGTAATATGTAGATCACCCACAGTAAAGGTGATATTCTATTGGAAAGAGATAATACAAAAAACACCCCTAACTACTTCTCCAGAAGTGTAGAGGGGAAACATTTTTTGACTCGTGAGAACAAAGTTAACACTCAATTGTTAAACCAATGCTGCACAGTAATCTTGATGATACCTTTTAATATGATTCCATTCAAGTGTTTAAGATGTTCTAAATTAAAGTATATTAATTTGGATTTATTCACTAATTTAGAAACACACCACACCCTCAGCCAGAACGTCAGCCTGTTTAAAAATATCCTGCATAAATCGGAACAGAAGCTGTGTACAATAGGACAAACAGGAACTAGACTGATATACGATGAAAGAATCAAATCAGTGTATTTCATGTCATCGGATAAATAGACAGCAAAACAGATCCAATCGATTAGCCTCTAATCTATTGGTTTAATTGTTAAATATCCACAAAGATTAAACACCATTCTAAATGTTGTCTTTAAAAGAGAAGTGCTCATAAGTTTCTTCACAATAAGTCCTCCAGCACAAAAGACATGAAAAATGTCTGGACATCTAAGGAAATCGGATTAGGTGGCTTGTGATGAAGTCCCTCATTTTAATTTAACATATGCATGTTCTTTGTATCGTTAGTCTAAACAGCCACCTCAGAATTGTACTAAGGAACATCACTTCCTTAAATAAATGTACGTTTATTATATATTGCAACCCAGGTCTCATGATTGTATACTTTTCATCTTATTTTACTTTATTTTATTTCATTCATATATCTCACCAATCTCCAAGAACAATTCCTGTATGTGTAACCACAGGTGGCAATAAATGGCTTCTGATTCTGATGAGCTTTCCCGTTTCCGCTTCCTTTCCCGGTTCTCGCCTCTTCTCCAGCTCATCCTGCGCGTGAGGCCTTGGCTCCGCCCTCAATCAGGGCGGGTCCTTCAGCGTGTTGTGCGCCTGCGCAAAGTGTAACGCATTGTTTTTGTTGTTGGGAAACTTTCCGAGGGTTTTTACCATTAAATACGTTATTCGTGATTGCGTCCATGAAGGAACTGTAATGTTTTACTACATGGAAGCTATTGAGACCATTTCATAATAGTATATTTTTTATCTTCAGACTACTTTTTTTAAATATCGCGTCTTAAAAATGTTCCTGCAATCCATAAAGAACGTAAACATCAATTTCAACGCGTTAAATGAGAAGTGCAGTTTCTCCAGCGGCGACCTGGTAACGGGACACGTCTCCTTCGACCTCTCAAAGGAGACGAACATCACTTTGATAGAGATGGCAATGGCAGGAAAGGCGAGTGTCCACTGGTCCACCGGGGGAAGCGGGGGGAGAAGGCGAAGAAGACATCGGAGACACTACGCGGCGGAATTGGACTTCTTTAAGTTCAAAAGCGTGATCGCGCAACGAAACAGCGGTAAGCGCGCGGGGACTGTGTGGGAACGCTCCGGATTTAATCAGTCATCGTTCAGGAAAGTCACTGTGTGTGTCTCCGTGTGTCCCTTCAGCCACAGGAGGGGCGGCCAAACTACAGCCGGGCACGCACGTGTATCAGTTTACCTGCCAGCTCCCACTGGGGTGTGTGTGTGTGTGCGCGCGTGTGCGTGTGTGAGCACCTCCAACGATGGATCCTGTCACGTGTTGTTCGTCTTGTTTCTGACTCTTAAAGGACATTTGGTAGTTTTAGATGAATACATATTAATGACCAATCAGCATTATTTGCAAGCAACCCTGACAACTAAAACTAAAGTCCCGTCAATATAGTTTTCTTCACTGTGGTCGCTGATATCTTTAGATAGTTCTCTGTAATATCTGAGATCTTTTTTTCTGCAAAAATGTCTGTTTATCATTCTGCTATTTTTTTGAATGATCATCTTTTCAAATCAACGCAGAGACTTCCCCTCCACCTTCCATGGAGTTAGTGGACAGATACTGTACACCTTGACAGTGAGCATCCACAGACCGTGGCATATGAGCAAGGATTTTGTGACAGAGTTGAACTTTGTCAACCGCATAAATACAAATCAGCCACAGTTGCAGGTAAGTAATTGATGACCGTGTTCATAAGCCTAAAGCCGAGCCTTAAGCCCCACGGTGTTCCCACTATCTTTGTGCCGTTTATTGAAATACTATTCTGTCCCAGGTTTGTAGTAGAGTAATCTGATTGACCACGATTAATCAGGAACAGCATCCAACTAAAATAAAACAAAGATGAAGAAGTATTCAGATTATTTGTATAAATAAAACCATGCCTGAGGGACATTATGCAGGTTGTAGGTATTATCGGCTTAAATAAATAGCAGACATAATTTTATTATAACATACCTAGTTTATCAATTTAAAAAGTCACCACATTTGGAGATATGTGGTTCTGCTGGATAGAAAGGTTTGTAATCTGTAGAGTAACTAAGGTTGCCTGATAAATAAAGTGGAGTAAAAAGTACACAGCCTCCCTCTGAGATGGAGGGGAGTGTGTGACACTATTGTCCCACAATGGAAATCAAACCCTCATAAAACCTAAAATAGAATATTGGAAAATCAGAAGCATTCCAACGGTCCTCATCTGCCGGCTGGTTTCTCCGCAGGCTCCTCTTTCGGGCTCCAACAGCATGACACTGTGCTGCCTGTGGTGTGTCTCTGGTCCCATCGCCATGACAGTCAGCGTGGAGAAGAAAGCTTTCATCCCCGGTACTGTTTCCACCTGTTCCATCAATCCACCTGATAGCTTGAATACGTTTGCTGAAAGGAAACCCATCCCGAACACCGTGTTTCTTCTCCCCCCAGGGGAAGCCGTGAAAGTCATTTGCGACTTTAGCAACGCTTCATCTCGAACTGCTACTCCCAAGGTGGTGCTGCAGCAGAAACAGACTTGCTACGACAACAAGCTCAACAAGAATGCGGTGGTCAAAAACTTGGCGCGCGTCAGCGGCCGACCCGTCGGTGCTCACACCTCGTACGTCCACGCCGAGCTCGCGCTCCCTATTCCCACGTTGGCGTCGCTCACAATTTCCAACTGCAGCATCATAGACGTGGACTACGTCATTGAGGTTGGTGCCAGCGACCGACTCCGGAAGATGTTAAAAAGAAAAGGATCTCACTGTTTCCCATTCAGCTTGTTTCAGTTGTTCAGAGAGTTTTCCATTTGCTACTTTTGAACTCCAACTAGTCTGTTCATGTTGTTTTCTTGTGCCTCCCGTAGGTGAGCCTCAGCGCAAGAGCGTCACCCGACCTCACCGTGCTGTTTCCCATCATCGTGTGTGACACCCTCGTTAACGCTCAACCTCCTCTTTATTTGGGAGTTGTCTAACAATACATGCAGAGATGTTTCATTATCGTTCAACGGATCTTTCTTCTTCTACATTGCTCACTTTGATGCAATTTAGCCATCCAGCAATTCTGTTAAACAGTGTGCAGCCTCATAGTGCCTTCATTTACTGTGCAGAATGCAGTTATGCACTGTTCACCAAATCATGACAGCAGGATGTTTATTAAATAGGTGGGAGAGAAGCCATTTTGACTACGGTGAAACATCAGAAGTATTACAATTTTGTTAAGGTTTCAGTGTTATTTCCTCTTCTTTCATCCCAAATATTTTAATACTATATCATGTTCACTGTTATCATTCAGATACTGTTGTACTGTTCTTGTCTAAATGGAGAATATGTTACCGTGTGGGTAGTTGAATCCAAATCTTCAAGGGATTGTCCCCTATAAGTACAAGTTTAGAAATGTTTTCGTTCTTTTATCTCAACGGCTCCCCTCAGCAGAGAAAACACTGCAAGCAGCGCCTGCACTAAATGGACTCTTTTTAGCCAAAATCTGTATTGTCGCACACACGATCATCTCAGCCAGTGTGTTAATAATCACTAACTTTAGATGGCAGGGTAACGTGGCTTCACATCATCTCAGGCGGCTGATTGAATATTGCCACTGTGTGAGAATTAAACATTTTATGATTTTATTGTTTTATTTATCAAAACTAATATCTAGCTGGAAGTAAGCTCAGATTCCGAATGAGTGGACAGCTTGACAGCCGTGTATGATAATGAGAACATTGTCGAAAGTGATTTCCTCCCCAAGTGATCCATCAGATCTTGTGTGTCTCATACGATAACGCAAAGAGACTCTGCGTCTTCCTGCAAGACAGATTTCACCGTTCTGACGAGGGGATTTTTGTATTTCTTCCGCTTGTTCCTGTACAAAACACCTCTTTCAAACAGCTGTTCCCACGATGACTCCAACCACAGCAAATGGCAGGATGTAAAGAAACAACTGTCAAAGGTGGTGAAATGTAGTCATTAAATCATTGTGGACAGTTGTCCAAGGTGACTCAACAACAACCCGCTTCTGCTTTCAGGACGGCCGAATATCACCTGGCCGTGTAGGCGTTCACCTTATATTGTTTGTTGTAATACGATAGGTCATGCAAACAGTGAGCGGGGCCCTGACACAACATCGCAAAACCATTAGAGATATTTCTACACCTTCAAAGCTTTTATTGTCTTATTTGTATAATATAACCATTGTTTTGAAAAGTACTATGCAAATAAAACTGTCTCACAAGAATAACACTCATTTGGGTTCATTTCCATAGATATTGATTTTAACATCAAGCTGTTTTCAAACCTGTTCCCCCCCACGCTTAAAAACACTCCATGTGTACTGATGCTCTTTGCCTGGATTCCATACTCATTATTTCCACCCGGGTGGTTGCCACATAGAGGAGTCATTTATTCAAGTATTGTAGTTGAATCCATACTGAAATCACGACATACAAAATGTGTCTTTCGCGGTGTCGCCCGGCCCGTCTCCAGCTCTGCTTGGATATCACAAAGTATGTAAAAAGTACAAAATGTTAAGAGCTTTTCAGTGGGATATAATGGCATAAACCAAAGTGATATTTGCCAAAGTCAGCTGTCAGTTCACTGCTAATTAGATTCACTCAGTGTAAAGCTGAAGGGAAAAGCTGAACTCAAACGCACAGAAATGTATGTAAGGATAATTGTGACGTACTTCAGATTATTCCATTTAATGTATATTTTAATAACGTGGCACTTTTTAGAAATACCTCACAGACGGCAGATAAGTATTTAACGTCACCATTTTTCCTCGCTAAATCTATTTTTTTAAGGTTCTATTGACATGACATTTTCACCAGATGTCTTTAACGACCCAAGTTATCCCAAAAGATAATAATTCAGAATTAAGGTTTTGTGTAATAAAATGGAAGACACGAGGTGGAGGCCTGTACAGTCAGGACGCCAGCTGAAATCTATCAGTAATTACAAAGCAATCCAATCACTTCTCAGTGCAAATTAATACCAGCTGGTTCGGTCCCAAAACGGTGTCTCCTCACCGAGGTGTGACACAACAAACATCTCATAATGGGGGAAAGCAAAGCGCTGGCGCAAGACCAGTGCAACCTTATTGCTACACGTTGTACTGATTGGTTACGGAAGTATTTCTAAACTTCGAAATGTCCCGGTGACCACTGTTGCGGACATCATACGGGGAAGAACATACTTTTACCATTTGCTGTTTACGAGCAGGTGTTCTTTGCAAGAGTTCTGACAGAGAGAACAGAATTATCAGAAGATTTGTCCAAGAGACAAGGAGAGCTTCAAAAGGACTTGTTACGAAAGAAAACAATAACTAAAGCAGCCAACAGCCCCGGCCTGACTGCCAATCTCCCCCCTCAAGACTCCATTCATGAAGAAAAAGCACGATGAGACTTGTTTGCTGGACAACATTGAGACAAGCCTGTGAAATACTGGGAGAATATAATTTGGTCAGATGTGCAAACCATCATATATTTAAAGAAGGGAAAATTCTTCCAAGATTTTCTTGATATCCTGCGATTTACCAGGATGATGAAGATGAAACGAGGGTGGACGTTCCTCCCAAACACACAGCCAGGAAAACTATTAAATAAATCCTCCCATTTCATCTTATAGAAATGTCAGTTACTTACACATGAGAACATGGTTCATGAAATCACGTGAGTTTTCCACTAATGTACATATATATTGAATACATATGCATGTTTTACCGTTCAGAGTGGTTAACCGTGCTGATTGCTTCAGGTTTATCAGGTAATTTTTTTTGGCCTGGGCTCCCATGTCTTTTCAACAGATGTGTTTTTTTTACCAATGATTTTAAAAATGAACAATTGTCTTGGCTTTTTACTTTATTTGAAACCAGCATGTATTAGAACATAACCCATATTTAATTTCCACTTGACAGAAGTAGCTGCACAATTCTCAATCTAAATCTAATACTTCTGTAAGTCTATCTTGTACATTGTGTTGTGCTCATTGGGAAGGATCCACTGCACACTGGAGGCAAATCACAGCACGGCACATGACACCAAAGCTGAGGGTGGAGTTTGCTCTTGTGTGCAAAGAAAACCTAACCAGTGGTCCAATCGTTGATGTTACCCGTCTCACAGCACGCACACTGCATGTTTATTGTGGTGGCTGTTAAACAATAACACTGTGGCGGTGACGAGAAATAACACTAACAATGTGTTTTTCATTTCCCAGACTCCACAGCACGGTACCACCATTAAGAGAAGGGAGCTCTTTACATGGGCAACAGTTGGCATAGATTATGCACAGCCAGCCTTCCAGCGAGGTCATTCTAAAGCATGAGTGATGGAAAATGATTGCATTGGAATTTCACTAACAGATTAACAGTGGTAAGCTGTGCAAATAACCACCTCTTTACTGTTGAACCACGTGTAGCTCAAAGTTCTCAACTTGACTCATAAAACATTTGTATTACGCTGAAGATAAGACAACAGTAGGCACGGCGGGCTGTGCATTTAAAGCAATTCCCTGGGCTGTAAATCTAAAGCAATTGCCTGCTCACACCTATTCCACCGGTTAAAAAGTGGCTGAAACTTCAACGTGCCAAAAAACGTCGCTTTGTTGAAAATGTGTTCTGTTGTAACATAAGGGTGAAAGCGAGACAATATTATCATTCAGATTTTCATAATAATTAATCAACTGGTTGGCGAAGTCTACGCCAAGACGTGATTTCTAGGCTGCTCTTTCTGGTAAACTATTTAGCGTTAACGCAGGTAACCAGGGCTGTAGTGGAGGGTAAACGCACGTAAACGCAGTTTACGCACCTCTGGAATTTTGGAAATAGCGTTTACGCACCTCTGAATAGCGTTTACCCACCTCTAAGTGGCGTTTACGCACCTCAAAGTTCCCTGCGCCTTGTATTCTTCCGTTGGAATAATCCGAAATAAACTTGGTGTAATTTTAAAACAGCTAAGACTACGTTTCCTATTGTTGAACATCTAAATGCCGTAGTCTGAATCATTTTAGTAGTCGTTGCGGGCGGAACGACCGACGGGGGTGAGAAGACAATAATATATCAGAGTTTACTGTCTAGGTCTAGGTATGATTTCAGGTACACAGAGTGTATATATTATTATATTTATATTGTTTATTAATAATTGATACAAATTAATTAACTAATGTTTTTATATGTCCTTGTTGAGGATCTGGTGACGCGACTACTTTGACTAATGCAACGTAAAGTTAACCTGTAAAGTTCCCAGCGAGCACTTATCCGTTAAAAATATGTTTCTTTGGAAAGCTCTGAAAAAATAATAATAATATAGCACACATTCCCGTATTCAAAAGCACGTTGAAGTTCGGTAAGAACATCGACGTCATTCCATTACGTCTAACAATCCCCCCTTTTTTTAAACCAATGTTGAACGTCAGCGTGACCCGCAGGAGTCTCTTAGACGTCTTTGTCATTGCGAACGGAAAAGCGCTCGTGGTGTAACGCGAGATACTTCACGTCCTCTGGACGACGACACTCCCACCGCGGAACCGCGGAACCGCGGAAGTTAAAGCTGCTCTTTATCTGCGTCTGTCTGTGCGCTCGGCTTCATTTCATACCTCGGGGGGGGGGGTTGTTTTCAGGACACGCGACATGTTGACCACCATCAAGAGCCTCAAAGTCTCCTACCAGCCCGTCAACGAGAAGAATACCTTCACCAATGGCGACTGCGTGTCGGGCGCGGTGACGCTGGAGCTGGCCAAAGAGTGCGAGATGGAGTCTTTGATGATTAAATTCAAGGGGAAAGCGGAGGTCCTGTGGACGGAGAGGTACGGACAGACCACCCACGTGTACCACTCCAAGGACAAGTACTTCAGCATCAAGCATTACTTCTTTGGAGGCAAAGATCTCAGAGGTGAGTGGGCGGATTCGTTAAGACGTTTAATGATTCAACACCGGGCAGCTTCTCGAGGCTCGTTGAACTTACAGCGGAAAAACAAAATATGACTTTGATATGCAGTTTGCAGTGTGGTGCACATGTGAGCTGAGGAGCACGCACACACGTGATGTTTATGTTTGTGCAGAGTAACGGATCAATTCACCGAGAGTTTCCACTCACTTGTTTCCGATTGCGTGAGAAGACAAGTGTCGATTCCGATATGAGCATTGTTTAAAATGCTTTTTATATTATGGTTTGTATTGTCATGTCAATCCGTCCCGCAGACGTGCAAGTAATGAGCAGTCATGTATGTTGTGAGGATTTGACGGCTGGTCCGGGGCGTGCCCCCCCACCATGAGCCACGGGAAAAGGAAAAAGAAAGGTTTATTATAGTAAAAATACATTCTACAAATAGTCAATATTTGTGTATTTGTGTTTGTGTAAATTAAATTGTCTGCACAAAAGATATTCTTTTCCTGCACATCCCAAGAAATTGGGATGGTATTTCTTGATATTTTCCTTTTGAACAAATATTTCATAGCTCAAGTTTTTTATTGCTTCTTCTTCTTCTTCTTCTTCTTCTTCTTATTCTTATTTTATTCTTATTTTTTTACTTTACAGATGACAATCAAGCCCTGCTGTCAAACCAGGGAGAAACATGTAAGTATTTTACTGTCATGGTCGATTAGTTCAAAATTGACAACTTGTAAATATTTGTGGAGACACTACTTTATCTATCTATTTTTTATCTATCTTTTACAGTTTCTAAGCTTAGTTTGTAGTTATTACCATTACTTGTTGGTTTTTCTGCCACAATGGCTTCTATTCCCGTGAGCTGGAATGAGGTAGAGACATGAAACTGAGCAATAGTTGGACCTAATGTGTGTTTCTCGCGCAGTATTACCCACATGGTGGCGCTGCTATCAATACCCAACAATGCCTCAAAACATGAAACACATTCTTCACACAAACCAAATACTCTGTGGGGCCAAACTGAAACACACACTGACCTCACAGGTCAACAATATTTTTAATTATTGTCTTATAGGATTATTAAGGGAATAACATTATTAAACATTTTTTTCCAGAATCTTGGTTATGTCTTATGTAGTTTTAAAAAAATCCTTCTTTCTGTAGGACATCCAAAGAGTTACATCCTGCAGTAATATTTTACACTTTCTTTTTGTTTTTCAGACAGCAATGTTGCTGCCCCGGGATGTCACGTATACCCATTCACCTTTCAGATCCCTTTCCTGTAAGTAATCATGTGGTAGTAATCATTTTGTGTTCATGAGTTGAACACAAAATTATTCTCTCAACGCCTAGTTAAAAAAAAAAGGAAAATATGTTAGTTACATATAATCTTCTGGAAAATATCTCAATCGATCAACCTTCGGTGGTATTTCATTTTCTTAAAGGTTTGAAGACGTTTTGTAAATAAGTCTTCAGTGTTCTTCTGCTCTTAGGAATACACCCTCCTCCTTCACTGGCAGTGTTGGTAAAATCGTGTACTCATTGGAAGCCAAGCTGAGCAGATCAATGAGGATTCCCACTAAGGATTCAACTACAATCAACTTTGTCACCAAGGAGGACTTCACCAGTCACCCTGAGCTGATGGTATTTGTATAGTTACATCATCTTTCCTGTCATTCCAAATGTGCATGCATTGCAGCAGTTGATGATATCCAGTAGTTCAGTTTTAGAAACCAACTCAGTTGGCACAGCGTTTCTTTGGCTAGCATTCACCGCAGACATTTGAAACACCAGAATAAAAGATAATAGATTGTTTATAAGTGTGTTTTTCTATCCCTTCCCCCACCTCTATTCCCTACATCTTGTCTTTTTTCAGACACCTCAGCATGAGTCTAAGGATAAGAAAATGAAAATCCTCAACTCCGGAATGGTAGCCATGGATTTGAATCTGGAAAAAACAGGATTCTTCCAAGGTGACGGCCCTTAAAGTTATATTGACACGTGTCGGTGTCATGCCAAGGACTATTCTGATATTTGCCCTGTTTTGCAGGAGAGGGATTAAAAGTCCTGGCCTGCATTCAAAACAATTCCACTCGCAATATCAAGCCCAAGTACTGTGTGTACAGAAAGCACAGCTTCTTTGCACAAGGGAAAAGAAAATGCTCTACCAAAGACCTCCTCAAAGAGGTGGGCGAGCCCATCGTTCCATCCGCCACGGAAAAGTTCACAAAGGTCATCCCCATCCCTCTCGATGCGGAGCCCTCCATCCTCAACTGCAGTATCATCAAAGCAGAATACAGACTCCGGGTAAAGCCAATGTCAAACTATGGTCACCAGTTACCGCCCCGTAACAGGGAGGCTTGAAGTTCTGTCTACCTACCAACAGTCAGTCATTGTGGTCTACTTCGACTAATATTTATTTTCTCGATTTGTATTTTTTATTTTATTTTAATGCTAAAAGGTTTAGAAGAAAGTCACCTTTACCGATCTGTCACTTAAATATATATGAGTTTGAGTATTTTACGGCCACATGATAATATATATGGTATACATGGTAAATAATATATACATCTTGCTTATTCTGCTGATAAAACAAAGTCCAACTGTGTAACATCTTCCATATCTTCTATAGGTCTACCTCGATGTCAAATATGCCTCTGACCCAGAGATCAAATTTGATATAGTTATCCTGCCGGCGCAGCAGGTTCCTGCTCTGCTGGGACCACAACTTGCTGCTTCCGACTTTGGATTGGAACCATTTGGGGGCGCAAACCCACCAGTCTGGGGCTTTGCACCACCACAACCACCAGCAGATCCTGGACCTTTGGATCCCCCACCTCCCTATGGAGCATATGGAATGTACCCTCCTCTGACAGATTTTGGAAATAAAGAGCAGTAACGGCACCATAAAGATACTTTTACGTTTTAAGGGAATGAAATAAAGAGAAACTATATATATATATTTATATATATATTACACTGTGTGTTACTTTATTTATTCTTTAAACTTACATTTTGTTATAATACCAGTTTGGTACAATCTGCCATCAAGTGTAGCTCTATTTACCTGCTGAAGCTACTTTCTTTTAGTCAATATACAATATATATTTAGAATGCATCAGGTAATTCTACTGTAATGCCCTTTGCACTGAAATTAAATTCTGTCAGATAGCAAGTGCACTATGTACAGTAATGGGAATGATTTCATGTGAACGTAAAATGTGTCATGAAGCGTATCACGTGAGTCATGAAACTCAAGCCAGGTATCACGCTCCACCCACAGAGGTGGCATCAGGAGGGCAGTGTGATGGATTATCTCACCACTGTTGCAGTTCAAGCCGCTGGTAAACAGTGTGCGCATGTGTGTCACTCACCTGTAGTCACGTAGGAAAAAGACCGGTTTAACCAGATGTGCATGCCTGAGAGCGGGTTAAAAACCCGAGCGGCTTACAGGCTTCGACTCCTTTTTGGGGATTTTGATTTTGCACACGATATTTCCTTTTGGAAAATGACCATCAAAACTTTTGCAATCGAATATGATGCCATCAACAGCAAAAACACCTTCACAAATGGAGATACCATTAATGGGAGAGTCATCGTAGAGGCCTCTAAGGAAACTACAGTCAAATCGCTTGTTTTTACAGCAACTGGAAAAGCTCGGGTCAGATGGAGTGAACATTACGGACAAAATCAGCATCATGTGTACTGGGCCAATGAAAAATACTACAATGTCAAACACCATATCTTGAGAGAGCAAAGACAAGATGGTAAAGTATCAAAACAATTCATTCTGGTCAATGCTTCATTAATACACTGTTAGAGGACTTATAATACATATTCTGTTTCAGGCACAGAGGTCATTGGCAAAGGAAGACACGTATTTCCTTTTTCATTCAGCATACCTGACAGGTGCCAGTTTATTCATTTATCCATATTTTAAACAGATATTTTACTTCTTTCAAGATCATTCTAAGTTTCTATATGTTTACCTGGCAGGAAGATTCCATCATCTTTCAAATCCAACACGGGGAAAATTGTTCACAAACTGAAGGCTGAGCTTAAACAATCAATGAAGCTGACAAAAGAGGCAAAAACTCACTTCATGTTTGTGTCCAAAGCAGACATGGACATTCCCGGACTTATGGTAAAATTTTATTTAATGACAAATGTTGTCTAAGCAGAAGAGAATGTTCTGATCTGAGCTTGAGTGTCTTTTCTCACAGGATCCTCAGCATGGCTGTAAGGACAAATCCGTCAAAGTTTTTGGCTCCGGAAACCTTTCAATGGATGTTCACACCCAGAGAATGGGCTTCAAGCAAGGTAACTATTTAATGCTTCGCGTGATGATTTAGATTCACAAGCATTTCCTTGTTCACTGGCCCACAGACCTTCCTGGGCTATTTTTGACGTTTTACCTCTTCCTCACTCACGGAAACAGAAGTTGCAATTCTTGTTTGGTGACGGTCCACTCCTCCCCGTCAGGAATTCCGTCACGCGTTGAACAGTTTTTGTTTGGGCGTGATAATGAGTTGATGCCGGCACAGAGAAGTCTTTGATGCTGCAGCACTTCCATACAAAACACAAACTAATTTCCCTGTGCTGCTCTCCACAGGAGTACTTGAAATACTAACCAGTGTGTTCTGGACATGCTGTGTACATTATAGCCTGAATGACATTGCATTTTGAGGCTGATTCAATACATGTAAAAAAATTTATAAACAAGGCTGGGGGACTCACTACATAGTAGTGGCAGTTTTATACAAGTTCTGACTTCTGACTAGTACATTATATATTGGTTCACGAGTGTGTATGAGACATACAACTTATATATAATGTATGCATTTATAATAACCAGATTATCAGATATTAATAACATACATTATCATTCATAAAACGGGTAGTGCTTAAGCATCCTGAAAAATTTCACCGTAAATGAACGGTAACTTACTGGCAGCAAGGACGCCAGGAATTTACCGCTATTTTACAGTATAATACCGTAAATGGCTTTTACACTATGTGACCGTAAAATGGATTACAGTAAATTGGCATGAACTTTACAGTGAATTAACGGTAAAATACTGGCAGCGGATGCCAGTAATTTGCTGTTTTTTTATGGTACACTGCCGCAGAATACAGTATGTTACCGTATAATGGATTACTGTATGTTACCGTAAACTAAACTACCGAACCAATTTTATTTGCATGTATACAATAATAAAAAAATGAATCATAAAATCATTAACGTGACGTTCAGGAGCAGTCGGTCACTCAAATGACTTTTAGACAATAAACACTTTGAATAATACAAATATTTAAAATCCTTACATTCCGAGCACCAAAACGATGGAAAAGGCGGGGCATGGGATAGGGAGGGTGTCCTGTGCAGCGCAAGGTCGGCAGTTCGAATCCTGGCTGGTCCCTGTGCCAAGTCAAAGTGTCCCTGAGCAAGACACCTAACCCCCAATTACTCCACATAAAATTATGTCAAACTATAGGCGTTTGGATAAAAGTGACAGCTGCATGTATAGTAATGTCCTGTAAGTCAAAGTCATCATCGTATCTCATGAGATACCATCTCATTATGATGACTTACAGCACCTGTTTTTTAGTGGCTGATTCACTGCACTTGTATGTGTATTTCCACCACTTCATAAAATATATTTAACATGCAGTTGAATTACGGTAGTCTGCTATTATCATAAATTGACACCTTTACCTGTTTATTCATGACATTGGCCGTTAATTTACAAGCAAGGGATGGAAATGTAACTGTATCTTACAGTTATTATGACATACTGTAAGATACCGTTAGAAATGCACCGCAAATTTACAGCAATTTGTTAGAGTGTAAGTAACAACAACAACAACAATTCACCAGCTTTCTTTTCTCCGTTTTACAGGCGAGGCTCTCCAGCTCACAGTTAAGGTCAGAAACAACTCATCGCGTTCAGTGAAGCCTAAATTCGTACTGTATGAGAAACAGAGTTTCTACGCAATGGGGCACAGGAGAATCTCCACAAATGAGATCCTTAAGGAGAAGATGGAGTCAATTGCATCTTCTGGAAAAGAGACTGTGACCAAGGTGATAACAATCCCCTGGGAACTACCTCCCTCCATCCTGAACTGTTCCATCATCAAGCTGGAGTACAAGCTGAAGGTAAACTTTATTCAATCATGGTCGTACGCTGTGAAAGGTTATCCTGCATTTGTCATTTCTGAGCCATTATGCTGATCTGTACATATATGGATTGTGGTTTTGTGGAATAGCTACTGATCGGAGGCTTGTAGGGGTACGTTTCTGTTTTCATTGTCTAATATGTCTCATTTGTACTTTTAGTTAGTGAACGAGGTTTGACTGCTTGGAAAATTACCAAGCAAATAATAGTAGTACCTTGTAAAGAGTCAAAGTGCATTGTGTTGTACTCTATTCTGCAAAGAAAGTTCAAATAATATAACATCTGTAATGTCCTTCATAGATCCATCTAGATATCAAATATGCTGCGGACCCAGAGATCAAACTCCCCATAGTCATCTTGCCATCCTCTGAGGTCCTGGCTGTAAAACCACCACCTGCCGCTGCTGGTTTTGGATTTGAAGCATTTGGGAACCCGGACGAAGTACCCTGGGGCATGCCGCCTCCATCACAAGCTCCATCCCAGGCTGCAGAGCCCCCACCGCCCTATGGGGCATATGCAATGTACCCCATTTACCCTAGTTGATCACCTTTTGATCATTTTGATCACCTTTTGATCATTTTGATCATTGTTGGTCAGTTTACAGCCATGATAGCGCCAAACATTTTTTTTAACCTATTTAATTGTGAATTTGTCATTTTTCTTTTCTGTCAGTATTATGTGTAACTTAACTGCATTTCATCACATAGATATAATTACTGTTTACTAAACATATAGTAAGACTGTTCATGTTACACTGTACATCACTATGCATCGAAATGTTTCCTAAAATTACACAATTTTCTACTATATTTTCTCAATCAATATTACAAAAGTGGGGTGGCTTTATATTCATACCTGTGTATGTACATATGTATGTACATATATACGCAAACTGTATCTCACGTATCAACTTGTGATTTTATTAACACACAGAGAAATTAAAATGTTTTTACAAACTTAAATTGTATTTCTACTAACAACTCTAAAATGTAAATAGTTCGCACAAATTATATTCTATATAATGAATGACAATTCCTGCAGATTGTCTCAGCACTTTGCAGATTTTCATCACTACAGAACAAATGCTCCATCATTAAACTATGGCAAGTTTAACGTATTAAAGTATTATCGTATATCAATGGGAAGCTGGAGGAAGTCTACTAACTTGGAATCTGTTAGCATTGGAACAGATGCAATTTGTTTTTACTTTGAGACCAAGTTGTTCGAGATGTTTCATTGGTCATATTTTTACTTTGTTTGGCCTAATTTAGCCTGAAAGGCTGCCAGCTCGAGTTACCTGCGTGAAGGTGACACCTGCAGCTCTCGATCACACGGTGTGAAACCGATACGGCTTGTGGAGAAGTCCACTGTTACACTAAATAAGGCAACCTTGCCCTGATCCTTGCTCATCGACGAAAGAACCCAATTCTTCACCAGCTTTGTTTAAGGCAAACTGGATAGGAAGGATCTATCACTACAGGAGGATCGTCCAGCTTTTTATCCGTTACCTTTGGTCAGGTTATCTGGCGCAAACTTGTCATGACTGTAAGGCATCTCTCGGTGGATTACAACAAGGTGAACGAACGAGGCGTCTTCTCCCCCGGTGACACCCTCTCTGGAAGGGTGACCGTGGTGACCAGCGGGGAAACCAAAGTGCAGTGTTTTTTGGTCAAAGCCAAAGGAAAAGCTAAAGTGAAATGGCACGAACAAGACGGACGAGCCGAAGGAATGCACGTGGACAGGAGGAAATACTTTTATTTTGAGCATATTATTATTCAGGACAAAAACAAAGGGGATGGTTAGTATTGTCACTCTGTCTGCCAAATAATATAGCCCTTTTGAATTGTATGATTTTCGTCTTTATGGTATTTTAACAAATGGAACAAATGTGCTTTTAACAAAAATATGTATTTTCTTAAGGTTCAGAAGTCATCCGCTCTGGGAGGCATGCGTATCCATTCACCTTTGTGATACCAAACACGTGAGTTTACTTTTATAATTATATTTATGATAAACAGGTTTCCTAACAAGCTATTGAAAAATAAATAATCTTCATTATGCATCGGAATTATTTGCCCACAGAGACATGCCTTCATCTTACGAGGGGAAATGGGGCAAGATAACATACAGTTTAAAAGCACAGTTGACTCAGTCGATCTGGCTCGTCCACAAAACCAAGACCAGGTTTCCTTTTCTCACCAAGTCTGAGTTCCCCTTCGCCTCCAAATCAGAAATGATAATCATCGGACTAAAGGTATGGAATAGATTGGCCTCCGTATGTGAATGCGTTTTTTTCTTTTCCCGCGTGTGTTCATGTTATAATAATCATCCATTTCAGCTAATGCCGTATGTTTGTACTTGTCAGGAACAACAGAGTGTGACTAGAATTTCATTTTACGGCTCTGCCAAGGTTGCTCTGAATGTTTCCTCCGAAAAACTGGGAGTAAAGCAAGGTAAACAGATTTTACTAAAAACATGAATCTTTTTTTAATGAGTTGTCTCAACCGAAGCCCTAATGGTGTGACCCCCCCCCCTGAATATGAACAGGCGAAGCAATGGGCGTCTCTGTGCAGGTACTCAACCACTCTGCACACACAGTAACACCCAAATTCTACCTGTGTGAAAAGCAGACCTTCGCCGCCGACTCGAAGAGGATTGTGCACACAAATGAAACCCTCTTTGGGACAGGGGACCCTATTGCAGCTCAAACCTGTCAGACCAAAACCAAAGTCCTGAGCATACCCACGCAACTCCACCCAACCTTCTTCAACTGCTGCATGATGAAGCTTGAGTACAGACTCAAGGTATTTATACACGTGCATGTTGGGCCATGCACGATAACAACAGCAACGCCACACTGGCTGCGTGAGGGTGAGCACGTGGGAGACTGGGAGACAAAGGGGGGAGGTAGGGGGGGTCAGAGGGGACAGCCCCGGTGTTGGACATAGTGTTGTATTACAGACCGATCTGTTCAGTCCTGTTCTCCTGTTCCCAGCCTGCTCTCTGGGGGCCCGAGCGAAGCCGTCGTAACTGCACAATCTTGAGTGGATACGATACACAGCGGCCTCACGTGTTTCTGTGGTTGCAGGTCGTTCTTGATGGGCCACGAGACTCAGAAATCAAACTTCCCCTGGTCATCCTGCAGGACTCGCCTCAACCGCATACGCAAAAACCAAAGAGATCCATCTGGTTTCACAACCTTCCTGGTTAAATACATTCATTAGATCACGAGGCAGATGTGCGTGCGTTTCATGAGGAACGCGCAGAAAATAATAACACAGAATAACTGTTTAACGTTGCTCAAGCAATGGAGGTGGTTCGAACTCAGTTAAATGAGTTCGAACCACCTCCATTGCTTGATAATAAATAGTTGTTTACTCTCTTGTCCACTAGATGGAGATGTGTGACACAAAGTAATAAATTATTCATTTTAGTATTTGAAAGAAATATATATTTCTGCAATACAAATCTGTAAAACCTATAAATTGTACTGATGTGTACTTGAGTAAATGTATTTATGTACCCTCTGCTACTGGAGTAGCCTACACGCTAGTTAAAGTGAAAACAGACACTAAGATACTAATTGATTTGATGTGAATAATTTAGATTTAAGAACTCATTTGTTGTCCCAATCCTGTTGTTGACGTGTCAGTCAGAGAGAATTAGATGCTGGAGGGGTTTCATCTCATCTTTGGCCATGGACTAATAGAGGAAAGAAACAAAGGCACATTTACGATTCTAACAGTACATGTGTTACCCAACCGGCCGTCCTTAAGTGAAACCAGGCCCATGTTCTTGACAGAGACTCAGAGATCTTTTCCTGCCCAGGAGGGGAAACATGTTGAGAACTGAGCATTTCATGGTTGGGATCCATCCTGGAAACATTAGATCTGGCTATTGTGACACCACATGCTCGCAGCACTCCCACCTGCCCAGAGGGAGAGAGGGAGAGAGACAGAGACGGGGCAGTGTTCGGTTCCTCCGCACAAAGAGGTCTTCACAATCTCACGTCTAGCCCACAAAGCAGCAATTAGCGCCTTTATTTTTATTACAAAAGCACAAGAGCATCCACCAAACACAGGCGTCACATTCTTCTGTTCAGGTGCACATGTTCTCTGCGCTGCTGGTGTACGATTGAAAAATGATGCAGATATTTCAACTCACATTTGCTGCATGTGACTTGTTTTGTGTTACTTGAGCCTGTTAACATGTATTAATATTTGAGTGGAAAGACATTAAATGTAATTCAAATTGTTTGTCAAACTTATGGTAAGTGTCTGTAATACCTCTGATAGTATAATGACTGTGTGTGTGAGGACTGAATCTCACAAAATCTTGGAAAAATACGGTCTAAAAGCTTTGATCGGACAGCTCATAATTTTGTTTTAAGTAGCACAAGATACAGCGCAGATGATAAATTGGTCAATTCTGCATCCTATAACCGTGAAGCAGCGGGCTGCTTCTTAAATCAAACAGAACAGTGACTTTAAGAGAGAGAGATTCCTCTGATGCCGCAATTTACACCTGTATGATGAAGACGTCTCCAGAGCAGCACTTTCATGTCATTCCTTTCATTTTTGGCAACAGTCATGGTGTCGGCTGTTCTGTAGCAGAGCCTGCCTGGTAACCGCTCTGGCTCCGTGCACAGTGTGCAGGCTGTCAGCCAGCCAGCTCCCTCCACACACACACACACGCGCGCACACACACACACACACACACGCACGCACGCACGCACACACACCACGCACACACACCACGCTTGGTTTTGGAGAAGGGGTAGGGAGGTGTGGCCTTTTGCACCTCCCACCTCCGTAGCCAGAGCTAGCACCATGACAACCATGCGGGCCTGCTGGCGACTCCCTGTCTTCATCGGCCACGGTTGCCATGGTAACTCCCCAAAGGGGCTCCCGCAGATCAGCGGGATGGCCGTCCAGTTGACTAACCCTCTCCCAGCTGGAGAACGGCTGCGAGAGCCAGCAAGAGAGCGGAGTGAAGGAGAAAGGAGGGTATGCGTGTAGTGTGTGTTGTGTGTGTGTGTGAATGTGTAGGATGGCAGAGCAGAGCTGGAGGATGGAGAGCGAAAGAGAGAGACAGGTGGAGATAGACATTGTGCTGGAGAGGGAGAGAGAGAAGGAGAGAAAGGAAGAAGACCTCAGAAAGAAGCACAGGAAGAACCTGCTCAAGCGACCTCTCTGCCTACTTACAGCCGGACGGAAAAGCTTGGATGAAAATACACATTATGTTTAACGGTAGTCACAATTCTTTCTTAATAGCCTCTACCCGGGATAGCATGAGCAGCTTTGATTCAACACCTGCCTTTGATGGATTGGGAACATGCTCCCTTTTTTCTTTCCCTAACAACTGACACGTTAAGATTATTCTAACAAAAACTGTGTTTTTCCTAATTTTTCAATCAAGTCAGTGACAAGTATCACGTATTGAGGCCACAGATGACCCTGAGTAAGTAGTGTGGTCGGTGAAATAAATGGCAGTATGGGTCAGTTGGCTGGAGAGGACTGAGGGACCTTTTCTACTCTATAATTGCTCCAAGCTGTGTCCCCTTGAAGTTCCGTGTGTATAAAAGGATCCGGAGCATCCAAAGCTGAGCCTCATTCAGACCAGTGTAAATTAATTTAAAGCTCAGATTTTATTTTCATATTCACATTGTTTACCCTCTTTACTATGGTGATGTCATCCATGCTTCAATACCACACGTAAAAGTACATCATGATGAATATTTTATTTTGGAAAAGGAGAGAGATAAACTTCCCATAGTAAACATTTTCTGATCTATTATAAGTGCAGAAAAGTTTGATTCTTCTTTTTCATATAAAATCCTTCTCATTATTTTAAACGTATAAAAAAGTGACACAAGGCAATTCTGTCAGTGTTACAAGAAGGCAAAGTTGCCAAAACATTCTATACTAATTCAATTAATCTACAGTTTCTCTTTTTTTTTTTTTTTCCATTATACGTGCAATAACACTTCTATCCTAAAACTAGTTCTACATAAAGTCTGTGACTATATTGTGCACTTGTAGTGGTAACCTTTGGAATTACAAACGGTTTTTCGGTTTAAAAAAAAACCTCCCTCGACACAAGTTGTTTGATTACAGAAAGGATATAAAAACGAAACAAAAGAAGCAGTCCAACGCTATTTATGAAACTCAGAGAAGCACCCCCCCCTGCACAGGTGGACGTTGCATATCTTGCAGCCGAACACGCTCTCGTGACGCAGTCCCTTGTTGGTGCAGTTCCTGCAGCGGCGAGAGCGCTCCGACATGCGCTCCAGGCGATGCCCGTACTCTATGGGGGAATCTGCGTGTCTCTTACGGGCCGCCCGCTCCATGCCCCTCGCCCCCTGGTAGTCTCCAATCAGCTGCTGCGCCAGGCGTACCCGGAAGTGGCGCTGGGTGAACTGCTTGCCGTTGAAGCCCGCCGGCGGCGTCCCCCCTCTGCTCTCCCTCAGGATGACGTAGGCGTTGACGATGCACAGATTGACGTAGAACCACAGGAAGTAGCGCCACCACTTCTTGCACGGCCGGCCCACCTGGTAGCACTCTCTCAGCTGGTCACACAGCTCGACCCCCCTCATGTTCTCCTGGTACAGCAGCAGGGGCAGAGGCCGGGGCACGCCGAGAGACGGGCCCGAGCAGTTCACGCCGTCGCCCTCCTCCTCGCCGTCCGCCTCCGGGTGCTGCCGCCCCGGGCTGATGCCCACGATGCCGGGGGCGGAGTTGGTGGAGAGGCAGCTGACCACCTTGGCGTCCCGTGTCACCGTGGCGACCAGGTTGCCCCGCTGACACTGGTAGAACTCGCCCTGCGACAGCTTCCCGACGTTGCTGGGGCGCAGCACCTCGGGGTAACCCCTGCGTCCCGGCTGGGTGGGGCCGCAGGCGTACAGCCCGTCCCTCAGCAGCCGCTGGAGGAGGGGCACCGAGGTGAAGAAGCCGTCCATGAAGACGTGGTGGTACTGGCGCTCCAGGCCGCGCACCAGGGAGGTCGCCACCCGGTAGCCCAGGGAGGCCGCGGCCTCGTCTTCGTCGGGCTTGCCCACGTAGATCTGGGCCCGGTGGCAGAAGCCTGTGCGCGAGTCGCACAGCATCCACACGGTCAGGCCTTTCCTCAGGGGCTTGGAGGGCATGCACTGGGCGGGGGGGAAACGTCCCTTGGCCACAATGGCGCACTTGTCTATGGTCAAACAGCGGTTGGGCGCGTACGAGTCCCACATGGTGTTCTCCACCACGTCCAGGAGAGGCCTGATCTTGAAGAGGGCGTCGTACCCGCGCTCCCCGCGCGCGGGCTCGGTCTCGCGGTCGCACAGCTGCAGGTACTGGGTGAGCTTCTCGAAGCGCCGGGCCGTCATTGTTTTTTTAAAGCCCGCGTTGCCTATGAAAATGTCACTGGCCCAGTACATGCCGGTGTCCGGCAGCTGGTTGATGCCCATGAGGACGTTCAGCCCCACGTACGCCCGCATCTCCCTCACGTCCGTGGGGTGCCAGTGGGGGTCGGATTTTCCGCTCCTCCTCTGCCGGTAGAGGGCGTGTTTGTTTGTTTGTTCAACCATGTGTTCAAAAAGAGAATCGGGGAAGAGCATCCGGAAATAGTCGCGGGCGTCGGCGTCGTCCCCCAGCGAGTGCTGCGGGCCGCTGGCGGCGGCGAAGGGCTCGATCGCGATGACCTGGTCGGGTTCGCCCCAGAAGCCCGCCGACGCGCAGTCCTCGTCCGAGTCCTCCTCGAAGCCGAAAAAGCTCCGGCGCTCCTCCTCCTCCAGATCGGAGAAATCGATGTCCGAATCGTTCGAGGCGTCGGTGTCGGAGCAGTTGGCGGAGGTGGAGTAATAGCAGTCCTCCGCGTACTCCTCCTCGTCGTGGTGGTGGTGGTTGATCCCGTTGCTCCCGGTGACCAGAATTATGTTGCAGCCTCCCCCCGCGAGGAAGCCGGCCGCGTCCGCGCACTCCGCCGCCGCGGCCGGGAATCCATTCTCCCCCCTCGCCGCCGCCGCCGTCCTCCTCGTCGTCGTCGTCTTCGTCGTCGTCGTCCTCCTCCACCTCCTCCTCCTCCTCCTCCTCCTGCTGCTCTCTTACTCCGTTTTCCTCGTCCGAGTCCGGCTTTCTGTACGGAATCTCGAACCACTTCACATCGGCCGAAAGATTAAGCGGAGAGTCCCGGCCGTCGCACGCCGCGCTACTTTCTGCGTCCGCGCTAGTTTCCAAGATAGTAAAAAGCTCTCTCCCTTTTCTTGCCGTCGCCATGTCGGGGTATGAAAGTGCCCCTGCATGAGTCTTTTTATGTATATTTTCCTCAACGTGGGGGGAAAAAAATATCCGCACGAAACCCACTCGCGACGTGCGCTTAACGGAAGCCTCTTCTCGAACAATACATTAAAAAAAATGTTTAAAAAAGCCCCCCCAACTTGCTGGCTCGCGGACCTATGCGGCGTTTCTACGCGTGATTCTCATTGTTTCCGCTCGCTGGCGTTTCTGGGGCTTTGCAG